>NC_137868.1:17267759-17274197 GCF_963924005.1 Protomyctophum bolini | reverse complement strand
TGCTGTATAAAGTTACCGTTATATGTTATTTATAAAGTGTGTGTGAGTGTGCGTGCCTGTCTGCTTTGTCTGTCTGTCTGTCTGTCTGTCTGTCTGTCTGTCTGTCTGTCTGTCTGTCTGTCTGTCTGTCTGTCTGTCTGTCTGTCTGTCTGTCTGTCTGTCTCTCTCTCTCTCTCTCCATGGCTGTGTATGTGTTTTCAGTGTATGTTTGTGTTTGTATGTACATGTACTGTACGTGCGCACGTGTGTGTGTGTGTGTGTGTGTGTGTGTGTGTGTTGGCCGATCACGCAGACAGACGTTCATGTCCTCTCCCTCTATCTCAATAAGAGCTCAATGTAATTCGATTGAGATTAGTTGCACTGGCATGACAGCGGATCCCTAGTATTGCCAAAGCACTTACGAGGCAATGACAGGAGCACATCGACGTGCACTACACCACTCCAACCGGTAACACACACACACACACACACACACACACACACACACACACACACACACACACACACACACGCGCGCAAGAGAGAAAGGCTGTCTTGACAGAGAAGGGATAAACTATGAGAGACAGAGATGTTGATTGATTGATTGATTGATTGATTGATTGATTGATTGATTGAATACTTTATTAGTCAGAAATGTAAACAGCATGGGGTACATTAAAGCTAAATGGACAACACAAAACTGTCCTGGGGACTTGTTTCCATTGTGGTATGTAAATTATGGTAAATTCATCAACAGCATATTACACAAATTAACACAATCATGTATGATGCAACCAACAAATACATTATACTGTACAAAAGCAATGGGGAAATTTCATTTACCTCCCGTTTTGATCCCCTGATAGATGTTCTTTCAGGCCAATTTAGTAAGAAACCATGCAGTGTTACACATCCTTTAATGTCAGGGAATTCCACATTTTGTTGACAGGGCAGTAGAATGAGAACTTTTGTTCTTCTTTTTCCCTAAACTTGGCACTCCCTCTGATGTTGTGGATGTCACACACTTTGGAGAAGTAGGTATAGGATATTGAGGGCACTGAGGGCAGGTTTCTTTGACCATCTTAAATACCAATCCCAGTGATATATTTGCTTGAGCCGGTCTTCGACCCTGAGCCATCCCATATAGCAAAGTGTGTTGGAATTACCTGGATTTAAGGCAGAGAAGTATAGTTGTACCATGTTAGTTTTGTAAGGTGTAGTTTTTAGTGACATTGAGATGTTGGACAACCAAGAGTTGCAAGCATAATAAAAATAGAATTGAATGAAAGCTCCAGCTAGATTCTTGATAGCTCATAGCCAAAACACGTAAGCATTCCTTTTTGGTGTGTGCCAATAAATAAATGGAAATGTGAGTACTTTGTCCACCATTTATTTTACATTTTTGGATGCGCTACCTTTTTGGATTTTTTTAAATTCTTATATTTTTGCTGTATGTTGGATTTGGTTCTGGCACTCACTGAGAACCATTGCTGATGCGCAACCGCTTTTTTCTCATTTTGTCTTGATAGCGTATTTGTGGACAAAAGAGGAATCCTTAACCTGACGCTGCCAGATGAGGGCGGTATTGCGGAAACATATTCCCCAACACAACACTCATCTGGGATCTCTGACGGAGTTGAGCCCTGAGTCAGATCTGCTTCGTACCGAACCAATCAGCGTGAGCTAAAGGCGGGATGCGGATGTGACGGTATATAGACACGTCGATATGATTGGTTGTGTTTGCACGCCCACACGGTGATAGACAGACGCTCCCATCCAATCATCTACCATGTATCTTGAAAAAAAGGAACAGCCCCGTCATCGAATTTGCTTCCGCGATCCCAGATCCATATAAGCTGTGAAACAAATTTGTGTAGCAAGCTTTTTGGATCTGGCAGCGTCAGGTTAGGAAATCCTGCCCAAAAATCGCTTTTGATGGCATTTCTTCACCCGTCAGTTTGTTGTGTGCGTGTGTGCATGTGTGTGCGGAGAGCAGGGGAGGGAGGTAAACGTAGAGAGAGAAGACCAGACAGACGGACAGAGAACTGAATGAGGTCAGGTGGCTAAGACAAAGTTAAAGAAAAGTTAAAGTGTGAGAATCTAGGGAATAACGACGAGGGAAGATGGATGAAGATGTGAAGATGAAACATGACCGTGAGTTCAAAACCTAGACACGATATGAAGAGAAAAGGTAAAAGGGAAAGAATTGGACCAATTGAGAAAGGATGAGAAGAATCAAGAGACAGGGAGAAGGACCTGGAGAGAAAGAGAAAACTGTGATGAGGGCAGGGAAATGAACATGGGAGTGTATTAAAAGAGAGAGAGAGGGTTCATGGAAAGAAAGAAGAGTGAATAAAAGTGATGTATGAGAAGAAGGGAGCCAGGGAGATTTAGTAGAGGACAGATTAAGTCAACTTGTCCCCGGTCAGTCATTAATCCGATTTAAGAGCAATTAAGGTGAGACTGATTCCTTCCCAGAGAGAGAGAGAGAGAGAGAGAGATGAATCGAGAGGAGCGGACACAGTGAAATGGACAGAACTAAAAGAGTGTGTGTGTGTGTGTGTGTGTGTGTGTGTGTGTGTGTGTGTGTGTGTGTGTGTGTGTGTGTGTGTGTGTGTGTGTGTGTGTGTGTGTGTGTGTGTGTGTGTGTGTGTGTGTGTGTGTGTGTGTGTGTGTGTGTGTGTGTGAGTGAAAGAGTGAGAGAGATTAAAAGAGGAGAACAGCGATGTATAGTAAATTGCCATACTGGTAGCAAAGATAAGATAAACACCTAGCGATATATAAAGAGGAACAATGTATTCTGGTGTAATTTGCCTGGTGTCAGATTCTAACCCTTGAACATCCAGCGGGCGGGGATTATGTTTTCACTCCTTTCTGTCTGTCTGTCTGTCTGTCTGTCTGTCTGTCTGTCTGTCTGTCTGTCTGTCTGTCTGTCTGTCTGTCTGTCTCTGACTGTGAGCAGCTAATATTGGGCACTTCTGTAGGAAGATCCTCCTTTGAAATTGTGACCATGAGTCGTCCTCGTCCAATGAAAAACAAAATCCTCCTTGATAATTGGATCATGCGGACTCTTTTTATTTTTGCACAGGTTTTAGATGTGCTTGTCTTTTTAGCTGCCTTTGCCATTATTCTGCATATATACCATAGGCCTATAGGCCATGCTGCCTGACTCGATTTTCTGGCATTTTACATTTTATTCAAAACACACTTCTTGCTACCTCTCCTACAGATTTATTGCTGCAGAGCCACAAATCATGATACGGCCCACATTTGAATCACACATCAAGGTGCCACTAAATAATGCAGAGGCAAAAGCGGTTTCCCTATACACCCATGTTACAAATGTCACTGTTTGCTTTGCTGCAAGAGGCCATTTGTCTCCCCACTCAGTCCGTCCTTCTGTCTGTGAACAGCTCCGGCATCGCTGGCCGATCACTCCCTGGATGCCAGAGCAGAACCTCTGCCCCAATGTTACACATTGGCCTGTTATAGCGCCACCAGGAGGCAGATTTGTTTTATATTTCTCTTACAGATTTTGTCCAAACATTATGCAAATTGATACACAGTATCTCTATAGTCATGTGATCAATGTTTTGAGGGGCACTAGCCCCTAGTTATAAATAAATATACTGTTTAATGTTTGTGTTGTCTGAACACAAACATTAAATGCAATTGACAATGAATAGAGAATTTACGTCATATGTGTGCAAATCGGCATATGTTTTGGTGGAACCAATAAGGGACCACCATTCTTGATGATGATGTATGATGATTAGAGCGCCCCTCACTTCACTCGGGTGTGATTTTCATATTTTATCCTGATTAGTCTCGCGTTGCCAGACTGTTGCATCTCTAGCTTTTTCCAAATGCTTTCATCATACAGTCTGGAGTAACGGAAGAGCTGTCATGAGCGGAAGTTTCGTCTTTACAGTCGTGCAAATTTATTGTAATATAAATAGAAAACATCTAAACATATATAGCTTGCTGCTTAAAGGAAATAAAAATACGGAAATAGCAGCTTCCTTACTCGGAGGTGTAGTTCCAGACTCTATATAACATTCGGAGATTGTGGAATAGTTGTCTGGCTACGCGAGACTACATCCTGATGATTGGCTTGGTTGGTGTCTAAAGTTTGCAGGAGTGGCTCGTTTTGAACAAAATCCCTCAAATCCTAAACGCGGCATCTGATTGCCGTGCAACTTTGCACGCACATTCCCACAGTGAAATGCCACCCTTTTCACATTGGCCTATATAGCACCATCATCATAGCCTGGCTAATAAGCCAGACTTATCACATGTCGTGTGCCGGCAGGCAATTTCTTTTTGCCAACGGCTGATTCGGTCTGGCTTATTAGCCAGGCTACAATCATCAGTCCAAACATCACGCAAATCGGTACACATTATCTCTATAGCCATGATGTGATCAAGACATATCTGTCTGATTTGTCATATTCCATAATTGACTAAGATTGGCATCTAAAGTGTGCAGGAATGAGGTGAGGTGTGCAGGAATTAGGTGAAATATTAACATTTATCTAAATAGATTTAAGTGAGGGGCACTAATATATTAAAGTCTAACTCATGTTGATTAGGTGATGTAATGGTGATGTAAAACAAACGGTGCCAACACAAACATTAAACGGCTTAATAAAGAGACAATATGACGTAATGAGTTACATTATGACGTAAAGTTTCCCTTCATTGACAATGGCATTTACAAAACAAACATTGAACTAAAGACAAACATTAAACCTGTGTATATGGATATAGAGACACGGCAGACTTTGTAACCATTACCTATAGGCATATAGTTTACTGTATATTGCATTATGCTGTCTAACTCACAATTTCTGGGCAAACTGTATAAGCTGGTCGTAGCTCATCATGAGCTTCAAGCGCTTGTACAAATACTGTACATTATTATGCTCACCATAGATAGAGCAGTCGTTCACAGAGGCATAATACATTACATAAATACATTATTATGCTCACCATAGATAGAGCAGTCGTTCACAGAGGCATAATACATTACATAAATACATTATTATGCTCACCATAGATAGAGCAGTCGTTCACAGAGGCATAATGTTACTTGAAGACTGATGGGTTCCCATGATGGCACACAGACCTCCGCTAGCAGTGACTGTGTAGCACCAGGATGTGAGCTTGAAGCTGTAAGTTGTTGAACTTGAACACAAAGGTGAAAAGCAAAGTGGCCATTTCCCCTCTCGTCAACAAGAGACAGTGAAGGGCAGAGAGAGAGAGAGAGAGGGGGAGAGAGAGAGAGAGAGAGAGAGAGAGACAGACAAAGTGGACGTACCTCCCAAGAATAAGAATGAAAAGTTGTGGACCCACTTAACCTTCATTGCACACCTCCTCTTCTACTCACCCTCTTCCTCTCTATGCGTTCCTCCTTTGCTCCTTCTAAGGAGTGCACCCAACCCCCCCCCCCCCCCCCCCCACACACTCAACCATCTACACCCCCTCCTCTTTTATAGTCCTCGCTCCGTCTGGCGTTCTCTGTTGTTCCAGATGTGTATCGGTGGGTCTCGGGGTCGACAGAGGGGTCCCTCCTTCGCTGTAGCGTTCCCATGTCTACTGGGAGATGGTGGTCCCGATAGTGTGGTCGGTCTGACACGTACACAACAGTGCATAAATCAAACGCACACATACGCGTGCTTGCTCCCATTTATCTCCCCACTCAGCAGCACTCTGATAGCGGCCCGACTCTGCATAGAGGCAGGGGGGAAAGAGAGACAGAGGGAGGGAGGGAGAGGTTGTAAGCTGCCTTGTTAAGTGGGAAAGTAATGGGAAAGCTGTAAAAAAAAAAAAAAAAAAAAAAAGATTCTGCTATTGTCGCTGTCATCTCTTTTGTTAACGTCATCTTCAGTGCTTTGTCTTTCATTCTGATGGACGCTTCTGTTTTATGCTGGAGAAAGTGTGTTGTGCACTTGTATGCGTGTGGATAATTGCTGTTGCATAATGTAACTGCGAGTTGTTAGGGAGGCGGTTTAGGCAGAGAATGGAGTCAATTCCAAGCTAACTTCATTCATTGAAGTTGTCGTCCAGCAACATCACAGGCCTATACGAATGGGAACTGACATTCTTTTTTTCTTTCTTTCTTTCTGTTTGTCACATTGCTAAAGCCACTCAACCAACTGTTGCCACCAGTGAATATGAATCAGTGAATTTTTAAGAAAATCATTTTCTGCAATTGTAGTTCTTTAGCTGTTCATGTTATACCATGCAACTTACAAGAAGAATAAGCTTCATATAGTTCCTTGATCTCCAGCATTACAGGCAAACAAATATGAAAAGAGTATCAAGGGACAAAGTCTGTATTTCATCCCTGCAATATCCCAAACAGGAGAATCTTATTGGCTTTTGTGTATGCTGTTTTAAAGACTAAACAAACATGTTTGCTCATCTGTAAGGTCTGAACTATATATTATGATGATA
>NC_137868.1:17247759-17262759 GCF_963924005.1 Protomyctophum bolini | reverse complement strand
GGGTAACAGAGATGGAGGGGAGAGAGGAAGAGGGAAAGGGGAAGCTCGATGGAGTAGATGGGGGAGAGGAAATGAATCAGGAATGGGGGGAAACAGAGAGGGAGCATGATGGTAGAACCGTGGCATGGAGGGAGGGAGGGATGGATGGATGGGTGCGAGGGGGGAGGCAGAAGAGGAATGGCGGGGCGAGGGGCAGAGGGGAGCAAATGACAGGGATTAAGAGAGCGACGCAAAGATAGAAACGGAGGAGTGAAACATGACGGGCACCGTGTGGAACACCAATAAAATGAAAGGAGAGCAGAGAAAGAGAGAGAGAGTAAAGTAGGGGATGATGGAAAAAAAGGAGGCAGCATATAGAGGTGACAGAATGATATTGGGTGGGATGGACAGAAAACAGGAGCGATATGTGTGGGGAGGGGGGAGAGTGGGACCATATTTTCCGTTGAAGGAACTGGCCTGTCAGGCTGTTCCGCCGCAACAGAGCGCCTCTATAAAATACAGGGAGCAGGCGTCCAGCGCCAGGGGTGACTTATGTGTATATCCATGCTTTGTCAATATTTCTTTCTGTCTTCCTTCCTCTGTGCCCCCCTCCCCACTACCCACCCAACCCCACCGCCTAGCACGCTTTGCTCCCTCGCTTCCTTGCTCTCTCATTGCAGCTCTCTCTCTCACACACTCACGCTTGCTCTCTGAGTGTATTAGTCCATGGGCCATATGAGATGTGACAATACCGAAAGGTGGCAAAGGCTACTTATCATTTTTGAGAAGCTCTATGTCTGTAGATAATATTTTGGTATGATAACCCTTCCTAAGTGGTAGCTAAATTGGTGTTATCAGCTGATAAAGGTACCCTCCCCCATAAAAAAATACCATTTTAGATACAGGTGCATATCGTGATATTGGCTCATTTTCAGGACATATGTCAATATGGTTTGCTATAGTGTTTGCAATCATTTTGAAGAGGACACTTTAAGCTTTCATTCAAGCCCTTTTGTGTGTATGTGGGACAAGTACAGTGGTTACCAGTGCTCTTCAAACTTAGAATAAAACATTTTTTTACACAATATTTTCCTAAATCATATTCTTTCTTTTAGTTCTGTGCCATCAAGAAACATCAGTGACACAAAACACAGAATCTGGAATACTGATATGACTCTAAGGATTCAGGAAATGTATAATTTACCTACAATATTTTGTTCTAGGGGGGTGATTTTCAGCTTTATATTAAGCAATCAGTTTTAATGTGATCAGACCATGCAGCAGATTAAGTCAATATATCATAAGAATCGTTCACTTGATGATACAAGCACCAAATTTGGCACACAAGTGCTTCAGAACCTAATCTCTCAGAAAAGTACGTTGTCCACTTAAAAAAAAATGGCCACCTTTTTTCAAGATGGCCGCCTTTCAAAATGGTTTTAAACAGTGTTTGAACTATAGTTTGATTGAATAATCCTATTGTGATGGCCTATACATCAAAATGTATGTTTCTGAGTATGAGAAATCCAATTCTGCATTTAGCAAATCAAAATTATTTAATATTATGATGATACAATGGGAATTAAACGATAAAATGGGGCAGATTAAGTCCATATTCCATAATAATCCTTCACGTGGTGGTACAAGCATCAGATTTGGCACAATTGATGTCCAGGATGTACTTCCTAAAAAAAGTACGTTATCCAGCTGAAAATCCAAGATGGCAGCCAGTTTACAAGATGGCCACCTCGTCAAATGTAGAACTTTAATGAACAGAAATGTGTGATCCACACATTGCTCCAAACATCAACATGAATATATTCTGACTGGAAGAACTCAATGGTGTCAATTTAATTCCAATATGGCCGCCAGTTTTTAAGATGCAACTCAAAATTTGCGTTTTCGGAAGCTGTCCGATCACAGATATTGTTGAAAGGCAACATCATCATTCATTGAAATGCTGTGATCAAGCTTTATTGGTTTGTAATTGTGTATATAAAAGTGATGTCAAAGCACAACCAGGGGCCTATTTCACGTAACTTGGATTAGCGATTAAACCCGGATTTAACAGATATTCTGGTTTATTATAGCCTGGATCAGCGATTAACCGGTTTCATGAAAACTGGTTAATCTTGCCAAATTAACTTGGCCAGTTAACCTGGATATGTTGAGGCTTGATTCGGTTTCATGAAAGCAATGCCACATTAGTTCCCATGGAAAATAATTATTTGGACTTAACCTGCTCCGGACCAGGCTAACAGCCAGGTTTAACCTAATCCTGATGTCTTTACTGTTCATTATAAGCAGTCAATCTGATCACAAACCAATGATGTTTTCCACACTTATTCAATTATTATGGGTTTATGTTGCCTTATTTTTATCGGTCTGCATTAAAGGACTAATTTAAGCACTATAGAAAATCAAAGAACCAAAATATACGTATAGGCTACACAACTTCATGACAGCTTGTGAGCTTGTAGATCAGCTACTTTTGGTGAATAGGTTTGCTGTCGTGCAAGTGGTTAAGAATATATTATAATTTTTTTTTTTTTTTTTATAAAAGTGAAAACCACTAAATATTACCATTACTCATTGTTTTACAACATATTACCATTTTAACGTTTCACCCACTATTGAACCCTTGACCCACGGTTCACCAGTCTTGTCGAAGTTACTCGACAAGATCATTGTGATCCTGGCTCGCTAAATCCACCCATTCTTAGCCTCGCTTGGCTTTAGTGGAACGGAATAAACCAGGCTGTACAGAACAGGATTTAACAAGCCTGGTTTTGGTTTAAACTCAGCATGGGGTCCAGTGTCTGCTTGTAGCGTACTAGCTGTAGTTGTGGTTTACTAACTGTTGTAGTGGTGTACTCACTGTAGTTTGTAGTATACTTTAGTGTCTAAATATTAATAATAATAATATTAAGCCCCTGTATATATATATATATATAAACTAGAAGTTTAGTTAGTTGTAGTATTGTAGTTAGATAGCCGCACCTGAATTGACAGGATGTGTCAGTGTGGGAGAGCTGAGACAAGGATAACAGGGATTCAGTTACCTGGATGGTGTACAGATCGCACAGGA
Source organism: Protomyctophum bolini (assembly GCF_963924005.1). Taxonomy (NCBI): domain Eukaryota; kingdom Metazoa; phylum Chordata; class Actinopteri; order Myctophiformes; family Myctophidae; genus Protomyctophum; species Protomyctophum bolini. Next base: position 17,259,692 of record NC_137868.1, on the reverse strand, counting down.
CTTGCACTGGATGAACGGTCGTGCTAGGTGTAGGGCACCAGATGAATGGTCAGGCTAGGTGTAGGGCACCAGATGAATGGTCAGGCTAGGTGTAGGGCACCAGAGGAATGGTCGTGCTAGGTTTAGGGCACCAGATGAATGGTCAGGCTAGGTGTAGGGCACCAGATGAATGGTCGTGCTAGGTGTAGGGCACCAGATGAATGGTCGTGCTAGGTGTAGGGCACCAGATGAATGGTCAGGCTAGGTGTAGGGCACCAGATGAATGGTCAGGCTAGGTGTAGGGCACCAGAGGAATGGTCGTGCTAGGTTTAGGGCACCAGATGAATGGTCAGGCTAGGTGTAGGGCACCAGATGAATGGTCGTGCTAGGTGTAGGGCACCAGATGAATGGTCAGGCTAGGTGTAGGGCACCAGATGAATGGTCAGGCTAGGTGTAGGGCACCAGATGAATGGTCAGGCTAGGTGTAGGGCACCAGATGAATGGTCGTGCTAGGTGTAGGGCACCAGATGAATGGTCAGGCTAGGTGTAGGGCACCAGATGAATGGTCAGGCTAGGTGTAGGGCACCAGATGAATGGTCAGGCTAGGTGTAGGGCACCAGATGAATGGTCGTGCTAGGTGTAGGGCACCAGATGAATGGTCAGGCTAGGTGTAGGGCACCAGATGAATGGTCAGGCTAGGTGTAGGGCACCAGATGAATGGTCGTGCTAGGTGTAGGGCACCAGATGGTCAGGCTAGGTGTAGGGCACCAGATGAATGGTCAGGCTAGGTGTAGGGCACCAGATGAATGGTCGTGCTAGGTGTAGGGCACCAGATGAATGGTCAGGCTAGGTGTAGGGCACCAGATGAATGGTCGTGCTAGGTGTAGGGCACCAGATGAATGGTCAGGCTAGGTGTAGGGCACCAGATGAATGGTCAGGCTAGGTGTAGGGCACCAGATGAATGGTCGTGCTAGGTGTAGGGCACCAGATGAATGGTCAGGCTAGGTGTAGGGCACCAGATGAATGGTCAGGCTAGGTGTAGGGCACCAGATGAATGGTCAGGCTAGGTGTAGGGCACCAGATGAATGGTCAGGCTAGGTGTAGGGCACCAGATGAATGGTCAGGCTAGGTGTAGGGCACCAGGTGCTTCAACCTAGAAGCATCCCATATTTCAATGTGCTTTGATGTTTTCTACGGTTGGGTGGTAAAAGGATCTAGCCCTCAGCCTTTAACCGTATAACACAAGATGTTCCGCTACTAAAACTGATTGGAGGAAGTGTTTCCTCTGTCAAACAGATACGAAAGTTGAAGTTGAAGTCTTCCCGTATTTCAGGCAATACACCTGTGCTGCCCATCATGTTAGACTCATCCAGATTGGATGATGGAGGTGGCAGTGAGGATACATTGAGGCAAAACAGTACAAAGTATCACAAAAGATTTCGGGCAAATGTTTAGCAACTGAAACTCCAGCATTCCTCTAATAGAGCAGCTGATTGAGATGCTGCCACATGGAAAACGTTTTCGCAGTCTCGAAGCCACTGGAAATAGACGCAAATAAGCTTCTTTCCCCAAACAATCAGATACATGAACGAACTAATAAGAACCAAGGAGAAAGTTTACCTAACTTTGCTACTACAGGGAAACATGCACATCTACATATGTAATGTTACTTGTTACTTTGTTGCTTGAATATTATTCTATCTATGCCACTGCATTGTCTGTAAGGAAGCCAAACAAAAATAAGTTTTACTCTTGTGTACCTGTACACAAGATGTAACAAAGTCCAACCTTGAACCATGATCTAGGTTCAAGCATCTGGTGCCCTACACCTAGCACGACCGTTCATCCAGTGCCATTTAAGTCCTGTGTGATCTGTACACCATCCAGGTAACTGAAGCCACACTGGCACATCTTGTCAATTCAGGTGCGGCTATCAACTACAATACTACAACTAACTAAACTTCTAGTGGAGATATATACAGGGGCTAATTAGCATTTAGGACACTAAAGTATACAACAAACTACAGTGAGTACACTACAACAGCTAGTACGCTACAAGCAGACACTGAACCCCATGCTGAGTCTCACAGCAGTGATGTCACCAGTATGTCCTCATGGCTGTGCTTTGACATCACTCTTATATACAACATTACAAACCAATAGAGCTTGATCACAGCATTTCAATGCATGATCAACAAATGATGTTGCCCTTCAACAATATCTATGATCAGATAGCTTCCGAAAAAGCTAATTTTGAGACCCGTAATAGCTGCATCTTGCAAACTGGCGGCCATATTGGAATTGAAGTCCAACACCATTGAGTTCTTACAGTCAGAATACATTCATTTTCATGAATGATCCATACTTGGATCATTCACACATTTAAATTCTACTTCGAAAACCTTTTTATTGTTTTGTTTTTTTGCATTTGACGAGGCGGCCATCTTGAAAACTGGCAGCTGGATAACGTGCTTTTCATAGAAAGGACATCCTGGACATCATGTGTTCCAAATTTGGTGCTTGTATCACCAAGTTAAATATTCTTATGGAATATTGACTTAATCTGCCCCACTTTATCGTTTAATTCCCATTGTATCATCATAATATTAAATAATTTTGATATGCTAAATGCAGAATTGGATTTATCATACCCAGAAACATACATTTCGATGTATAGGCCATCACAATAGGATTATTCAATCAAACTATAGTTCAAACACTGTTTAAAACCATTTTGAAAGGCGGCCATCTTGAAAAATGGTGGCCATTTTCTTTTTTTTTAAGTGGACAACGTACTTTTCTGAGAGAGTAGGTTCTGAAGCACTTGTGTGCCAAATTTGGTGCTTGTATCATCAAGTGAACGATTATTGACTTAATCTGCTGCAATTATGGTCTGATCACATTAAAACTGATTGCTTAATATAAAGCTGAAAATCACCCCCCTAGAACAAAATATTGAAGGTAAATTATACATTTCCTGAATCCTTAGAGTCATATCAGTATTCCAGATTCTGTGTTTTGTGTCACTGATGTTTCTTGATGGCACAGAACTAAAAGAAAGAATATGATTTAGGAAAATATTGTGTAAAAAATGTTTTATTCTAAGTTTGAAGAGCACTGGTAACCACTGTACTTGTCCCACATACACACAAAAGAGCTTGAATGAAAGCTTAAAGTGTCCTCTTCAAAATGATTGCAAACACTATAGCAAACCATATTGACATATGTCCTGAAAATGAGCCAATATCACGATATGCACCTGTATCTAAAATGGCATTTTTTATGGGGGAGGGTACCTTTATCAGCTGATAACACCAATTTAGCTACCACTTAGGAAGGGTTATCATACCAAAATATTATCTACAGACATAGAGCTTCTCAAAAATGATAAGTAGCCTTTGCCACCTTTCGGTATTGTCACATCTCATATGGCCCATGGACTATATAGCATATACCTCAGTTGCAGGCCCCCCACCCCGTTTCGCTCTGTCTGAGAACAAGCTAAACGCTCACCTCTTCCAACTGTATGCCTCTTCTATTTGTGTACCCAACGTCCAAGCTATAAGGACATTTTTGAGGACCCTATACATGCGGATGGACCTTTTTGAGGATTGGCTCATGTGATAAAAGTCTTATTATTGTGTAAGATTGACTTGAGCAAAGTGTGCTCAGTGGCTCTCTCTCACCACAATATCCATTATGACCATTCGGTCAAAATGGTATATTAAGGGTCAACACATGCATCTTTGCCACCAAAGGTCGCAATTAACACTCTGAGAGATTAATCAAAAGACGGAACATTACGTGTTTGATATCATAGCAGTCTACAGCCTGGGAGCGTCGATTGGGCAATATTCAATGTCATTTCCGGTTGGGACTTCATCCAAAGTGTTCCCCCTCCATTTTAATGGATGGGGGATTCTAACCAAATATTGTGTTTTTGACGGCCCATCGCGGTACCATAGCTTGTCGCGTTAGAAGTAATCATACCTACGTTGGTTGCCGATCCTCCAAAGGGTATTTTAGCTACATCTAGCGAGTACCTTCCAAGGTGGCGCCGTGCCACCTTGAAATGGGCTCTGAAGCTGCAAATCGCATGGGCGCATTGATTTAATGGTTCCAACTACCCCCGGGCGATCAGAGTGTATGGTTGTTTGGTTACCCCAGGCATGACCATATATGGTCATGTCTCGTGACATCATGTGACATCACCAGGGATGGAGATCCCGGATGTTAGAGATCCCTGGTGTCATCAATATTGGCCAGCTCTACATCCAACCTCAAACCCTCAGATCTCCATATATGGAGCTGACCTGTTCTGACATTCCATTATGTTGATCTGACCTCATCAAACCCTGTACACTCAAGACATGCTCCATATATGGCCAGTACAGAATTAATTCCATATGTTGATCTGACCCCCCATTCCAATCAAAGCGCCAGCACTTTGACAGCAGTCTGCTGTCACCCAGGCGGATGCGTGCACGCGACCGAGGTGGTCTCAGGCGTCTTACTGGTAATAACTATAGCCTATGTAATAGCAATAGTGTGTTTTAGCATGCGTGTGTTTGTGCATTCGTGTGTTTGTGCGTGCGTGCGTGTGTGCGTGTGTGTGTGTGTGTGTGTGTGTGTGTGAGAGAAAGAGAGAGAGAGAGAAAGAATGTGTGGGAGTGTTTGCGTGACTGTGTTGTGTTTGTCTTTGTATCTGTGTATTTCTTTATGTCTGAGAGTCTGTGCTGCATACAATTTACATGTGTGCCCATCTGTACATGTGCAATATGCATCTGATGGTACGTGTGTCTACCTGTGTATGTGCTTTCTGTACACAGGCTTGTGAATTGCATATGCACACACATTGCATTTGCCCAATTGCCCGTGCGTGCGTGTGTGCGTGCGTGTGTACAGTGTGTGTACAGTGTGTGCGTGTAGTCCTCTAGCGCCGGCACAGAACACCGGGTGGTAGGACTGATTTATTCATGCCATCCCAGGGTGGATTCTACCTCCTTCTCTTCCTCATTTGGCATGGTTTACTATCCTGGGGAGACTGAGGTCTGCTGTGTGTGTGACTGTGTGTGTGTGTGTGGGGGGGGGGGGGGGGGGCAGACATCCTGCAGATAAGCTGCAGATAGCTCTCGTGCCGCCTCACGCCGACAGATTACACCCCTCTAAATACCTGTATATTCATTAAGAAAGACATCCAATGAGTATGGAGAGAAGAGATCATCGTACGTTGTTTCCTATATGTCCAGCTTTGAGGGTGTGCATGTAAACACAAACATTGCGTAAACACAAACATTGAAGACACATAATTGGACGGAATGAGATGTATATTATGATGTATGATGATAAGAGCGCCCCTCACTTCACACAGGTGTTATTTTTGAGGGCCCTCCTATATACAGCTTTTGTCTCAATATTTGCCATTGACAATGAAAGGAGAAAATAGGTCAAATGCCCGCTAAATCGTGTCCCCACACATCTCATATTTGCCATTGACAATGAAAGGAGAATTTAGGTCAATTGTCTGCCAAATATGACGTATTTAACCAACCAATCACATGAATTCAGTTGTTCATGAGATGATGTATGATTATGTATAATGATAAGAGCGCCCCTCCATTTTTTTTATCCCCACATGGTAAATGGAGTTAGTCCCTATTTCAACCTATACAGTATGTCCAGTATACATTTTTACAGCAAATTCTGATTTAGCCTTAGTCTTAGTCTTTTGAATAGAGCACCGAAGTCTGACGTCACTTTCAGTAGAGGGCGTCAGTCCCCAGGTTCATGTATTTTTTTAGTTGCATTGAAATCGCCATAGGAGTATTTTTAGATTGCTTCATATAAGAACTGTGTTTGAAAAATAAACATGTCATCCCGGCCGCTTCACTCATCAACTGATGAATCAACTCAAGAATCAACTGACTGAGAGAAAACGCTAATGTTACTGCTGCTGAATTAGTTACATTTTCGCTAGAAGCAGACTGTATCATATATGAGTGACTGACTGTTGCAAACGATACAGAGACACCTCCCTAACAATAACGCTGAGACAGCTTGTTTATTTTTGGACCACAACGCTTATAGTAGACGATATTAAGATCACCCCATGTTATTCTCCATAGAGAAATTACTTCCGCGAACCAGGGGAATCGTCGGGATGAGCGAGTTACGTCAGGACTTCGGTGCTCTATGACACACCATGTTGTTTTGGTCCTATTTTTTAGTAATCTGATTGATTGAATACTTTATCAACAGTTTGCATGGACAAGCACATGGAAGTACAGTAGCCTACAATATACAAATCTCTGAAATCGTTATTAGTTTTAGTCTAGTCTTAGTCAACTAAATATCTCAGTGGTGTGCACAGATAGACACTAGGTGCCCTTTGCCCTCTGGACAGCAATGTGCCCTTTAAAAAACAAATGTACAGTGTACATTGTACAGTATGTGGACCACATGGTGACATTGATCAATTCTTGATAAAAAGCTTATATTATCTATGCCCATAAATCTAGAAATCTCACACTATTAAGGCAACCGGCCGGTTCCACACGCTGCACAAGGTGCCCTTCTGTCTCCCTAAATGTTTCTTATTGGACTATTCGCCTATTCACACTCCAGTTTTAGGTGATAAGGTGGCCAGATGGTTAGAAAATGGTTAGGAAAAAAAACAGAGAGGCGTGTTTGGTCGTCCGTCATGTTGTCGTTTTCGGTGGTTGCCTTATCACCTAAAACTGCAGTATTACTATGAATAGGCCTTTAGTCTTTTAGGCAAGGTCTTAGTCAAGTCAACAAAATTAACACTAGCCTAAATAAATGTGCGGGTTGCCATCATTTGTCCACCCTGGTTTAAATTGTCGTGGGGGGGCTCTCCATCAGCTCTTACTGTGTCCTCAGCTAACTCCCTTCCCACAGTGTTCCCCAGTGCAACTGTATTTACACAGTAACTTTAATCTGTTTATTAAAAAAAAAATCTCAAATAATTGTCTGTGAATAAAGGGGTCTCGTTATCCAACGTCGGGCACACATCGGCCCGAGGGTAGGCAAGGTCCTACTCCTCGGTAAACAACGGATGCCCTGATAATCTCTATAGCGATTCCCAAACTGTGAGACGGCCGGGGCTCAATGGTGGACTGTGAGGATATTGCAAGTGGGCCCCCACATAACTGCCAAAACACTATTATAATAACGTTACATTTTCAAGTTGGCCCTGATCCAGAAAAGGTTGGAAACCACTCTATATATATCTTGGCATGATATGGTTTTCACCTTTGCGTTCCATGTAATACTGGTGACCCATGAACTTGCTTGTTCTACTGATGTACAGTAGGTTGTAATAGGTAGGCCTCTCTGGAAAAGACCATTATCAGATACATGAATCCCAGTCCCTATGACAACAGGATATCACCACGGAAACCAGTGGTCGAGAGAGAGAGAGAGAGAGAGGCAGGCACGTTGAACTTATTTATTTTCACAGAACAAGCTGAAAATTCCCCATCTGTCTCCATGACTTCCTCTGTCTCCGCTTTCATTCCGTTCCCCTCCACCTCTACCACTCCTTCGCTCGCTTGCTTCCCCATCTCTCCCTCTGTTTCTCGCACACCCCTGCCCTCCCTCCCTCCCTGTGTCTGTTCTTTATTTACACCTCTCCACTGTTCTCTGCGGTAGCTCGGGGAGCGGTAACAGAAGTGTCACTTGTCATTATTGGCCTAATTCAGTAATCCGTCATCGTGCGCACACTGTATGCAGCTGCATTATTCGCCGCCACAGCAGGTGTACTATGCACTGAGGTGGCGATTCGATTTGACACGCGCACACACAAGACGGGAGGGCCAACAGGGCAGACGGGTGGGCGGACAGGCAAGCAGAGTGTCTATAAATCTGTGTGTGTGTGTGTGTGTGTGTGTGTGTGTGTGTGTGTGTGTGTGTGTGTGTGTGTGTGTGTGTGTGTGTGTGTGTGTGTGTGTGTGTGTGTGTGTGTGTGTGTGTGTGTGTGTGTGTGTGTGTGTGTGTGTGTGTGTGTGTGTGTGTGTGTGTGTGTGTGTGGGCATGTTGTGACTGGAAAAACAAAGAGGTCTGAGAGGTCTGTCCACTGTGAAGTGGCTCACTAGAAATGACCGGCAAGGCAGTGGAAGATACAGAAACTAGAAACATTATACACATTGACGACTCGAGACAGATATTAGACACAGTAGAGACAGCTGGAAGAGACGGACAGGAAGTCAGAAACATTATAAACCGTCATGGCCCTGTCCAGCAGCCCAAATCAGATTCATGGCCTAGACAGATTGGAGTTGTATTGTTTTATGTCTGAACAGCCTCGGTTCGTCCCGTTTGCCATTTGACATTAGACACATTATAGCGTTCAGACTATGGTCCTTTAAAAGAAAACAATATATGCAGCACCTTTTTTTTCTAAGATATTGTTATGACATTTTAACCTTTATTGATAGAATACAGTAGTCTGACAGGAAGTGGGGGGAGAGAGAAGTGGAGTGACACGCAGCAAAGGTCACCGAGATCGGGAGTCGAACCCGCGGCATGCTGTCATATAGGTGCCCGGACCGCTACCCTATAGCCATCCAGGCCAGGCAGCACCTTTTTCCATAACCCTATGAGAAATTGCCAAAAATTAAACTGAATGGAGTATTTTTAAACTTGAAAATTGTTTAGAAATGAGCTTTGACTGTTTTTCATCACTGGCGTTCAATCATGACTCTCAACAAATGCAGAGCTGCTCCTCGTCCAAGCTTGCTATGCTCCAGTATTGGCACCCACACACCAAACCATAAGCATCCATCCTCCTCTTCTTCCGAATTATTACCTAATGTGTTTACCAATAGCTAGTCTAATATCATGATATGGATATAATATTGACACTAGGGATATATTTTTTTGGTTCCCGATCCGATCATTTGAAAATGATGTGTCAGCCCCGATTTCCGATCCGAAATTAAAACTATATTGAAGTGTGTTTCAGTCAATCACACGACTTCCCTGCCTGCATAAAAAGCGACCTATAGACAGCGTTTTTCTTCATGAAAGATGGTTAGTCTTAACAAAGCCTTAAACAGTATAGATGGACAAGCTAAACATTAGACAGTATAGATGAAAGAGACACACTTTATAAACATTAGGCAGCGGAACTGCGGAACAGACAGTATTTGGATCAAAGCCATCTAATAGAAGAGTTGCAATATTGAGGGGGCAGAAAGTGCCCGGTCATGTGGTTCATGTACTCGTGCGAGCCCATAGACTCCAATGCATTCCGTAAACTTCCGGTTGTCCCCATGCTCAATAGAAGGACTGGCCATTGGACTGGCCCCATGAAGTGAACGGAGTTTGCATAACTCTGTCTTACTCTATGGCTCTGAGTTGGATGAGATAAATAAACATGGAGAAAGAAAAAGACTGTTGTGTAGATGGCATATACATGAATTAGACACTTTGCAGACAGATGTAAGAGATAGACATGTCACATTTGATACATAGAGTGAAAAAGATGAATAAGGCAAAACATCATTTAAATGGTTAATTAAAATATGTCCAATATACAGTTGGGGGTCGGGGCTTTGACTTTTTACTGGGGCCAGTTTGGAATTGCAGTTTTAAGTGCTGTTTTAGAGAGAGATTCACACTCCTTTATGACTGTTGGTATGGCGTTCCAAAGTTTTGTGGCATATAGCAGGAGTATGAATTCAACAAATGTATACCCCTATAGATATAAATGTTAAAAACAGTATAGATGAAAAAGACTATACAGATATACCGTAGGAGACATTGTATGGAAGATATACATAGAGAAAGTATAATGGAAGAGCTATTGGAAACATTAGACTATAGATCAGACAGACATTTTGAGACATTTAACGTTTGCAATTGGCTCTGTTACGTCTGTTAGAATGCAGAAGTCCACCTTTATTGTCATCGTTGATTGGTTAATTGGTCTTTGAATGGGCTTTTGTCTTTGATTAGCTCACAAATTCCTTTTTTTTTTAACAGATGAGGTCTTCGGTCTATGGTATCTCTGGATTTAGAGTGCAGACTTCAAGGGCATAACAGTCAGTGCATGTAATGTCGCGGAACTTGCGGACATCAATATATGAACTTGCATTTTAACACCATAAGATCAAGATCAATGCAATGACTTGCTCCTCATCTATCAAAATACAAGTGATATAGTGTTGTATTCCAGAATGATATGCCTAAACCAGGCCAATTTCCATAACTGTCTTACAAATCTGTACATTATCTTTCATTTTTATCACCAGGCTGATAGATACAGATTGAGTTCGGCCATGACCACCAAAAAAACTACATTTCCCACAGGCATTGGCCACGGTCCTCTGGGATCCATAGATGGAGATGGCTATAGCAGCATTGAATCCTGGGAATTGGAGTCTCTCCTCTGCTCAGCTTTATAAGAAGCTTTAGGCCTGATGATAGTGCAAGTCTTATACGTTCTTTATTGGTATGGGAATGTTCACCTCTGTATTCCCTAAGGGCGGGGTGGATTTTATTATGTTCTTAATCTTAACCCCACAAGGCTCCAAATCTAGTTTCCACCATAAGTGTTTCAGTTTAACCACTTAAACCCAGGAATCCGTATTGTGGGGAAAGCATTCACAAAAATAGCTGTTCAACAAGCTCTGCAACACGTTGTGAGCTTGTCTATCAGCTGTTTGTTTTTGCGAAAACAGAAAATAGTATAGAGCCCTGAGGGACTCCGGTCAAATAGGGTTTAAGTGCATTGTTAAACTATCAAAATGCTTTGTGCTGCTACAGAGCCCTGTATCAGTCACCTGACCACTGTAGTCTCCAATTTAAATGTCAGTATAATTTTATTCATATCACATCTCCCACCTCCTTTACAGATTATGTTTTTCCTTTCTTTTCTTTTGACATAATTAGGTCCTTCCTGTTATAATTTTTTGCGTTTGTCTCATTTCTCAGCTTTTTTGTTTTTTGCATATAGGTTTTTAATCTTTTGAATATTAGACTTCTGCATGTCATAAGGAGACTTTATCAGTATTGTTTTAATTGGCGTATTATATGTACATTTTATGCATAAATATTATTATATATATTATTATTATTTGGTTAAACATTCTTTCTTATTCTGTGATATAGTTAGTTAATTAATGTTGCCTGCATTAGTTAGGCCTATATAGAGATAGTATAGGCTATTCATTTACGTGTATGTAAAATATATGGCTATATAATGGCTATACTTCCGAAAAGCCAATATCTTTTGATGAAATTATTAAAAAGTCAGGCGTGATGAAGGGCCGTTTATTTTAAGCCTGAATAGCCTATTCTTCGCTGTACCTGCAACGGTGTATTGAGTGGGGAAAGAAGGGCTACGCTGAAGCGAGCACCTGCCAAGGCGTACAGTGTTCTGTGGGCACACCTTTTCCGTTATTGAAAGAGAGCAGCGGTAGAGAGCTAATGAGACGAACCGCGTGCACTTTAACAACGGAAAACACCTCAGTCCAGTCCAGTCCTTCCGGCGTCTGTTACGATGAGCATCATGGTTATCTGTCTCTTCTCTCATAATAATACCAGCCGTCGCCCGTTCCAACCAAAGGCCTATTCGTTTAACGATAGATTAATAACCGAACCGAACCGGACTTAATTCTTTAAGTAAGTGAAAAGTTTAAGCATCTCTTTTCAAGTGAGTGGACATGCAGGGGAAGCCACATCACAGTTTGAGTTTCCTTCGGGAGAGATTAGTAGCCTGCATGTGTGTTGAGAATTTAGGACAGGGTGGCCCCATGAAGTTGTAATTCCGCAATTAAATCACCATCATTATGACAAAAGAGGCCGGTGGTGGCGTGTGGGTCAAAGAGTGAGAGAGAGGGTAACGGAGTATAAACTAGAAAGGGCCATGGGAAGGAAGAAGTGGGACGTGAGGAGTGAAAGTGCTTGAATTATTACAGTGGTGGCAGCCA
>NC_137868.1:17222759-17242759 GCF_963924005.1 Protomyctophum bolini | reverse complement strand
AACAAATATTGGGGGTCCTTTGCTCTTGCCATGACAATGTTTGAGAACCACTGCTCTAAAACAATATTAGACAAAGTTTGAGACACAAACACATTGCTCTCTCTCTCTCTCTCTTCTCCTTTTGTATAAATTAAATAGGCCTATTCATGATTCTGCTTATAGAGAAGTAGCCTATGTTAGTTTGTTTTATGGACTTGAGAGCTACTTTCAAAACCACCAGCTCAACATACCCACCAAATAAAACTATCATCCCATTGCTGCAAATAGTGACAAAATGTAATTGAGGGGCCTTTCATATAAACGCACATGGAATGGGAAATAGAGGGGGAAAAATGCAAATCGTAGGCTTTTATTTTTGTTGGTATTTGACTTTGCTACTGATGATTGTAAGCAACAACAAGTATTGCATTGTGTGTTTGAGCTGACAGGCCCTTTTTGATGTCAATCAATCAAGTCATCTCAGGTCATCTAAAGCGGCAGATGCAAAAATCGTTTTTTATATTAAAATTAAATATATTTTTAGTGCCATGTCATGTGGTCTACCTGCAAAGCCTTTGTAGATCGTGATCTACCATTTGGGCACTTAACGTCAGATCAGGGGTTTTTCTCGGCCAGCGCCAAAAATGCTCCCCGAAAGCATAATCGCAGCAAATACCGGCCACTGTGTACGAGCCTTAACATGTTGACTACACTACACTACACATAATAACTAATAACCCGTTTTCAGCTTAAAGCAATTATATTTCATTGAAGCAACTCCTTAGCATTGTTTTCATACCATGGATGTGATAAGAAAATGTATCAAACATAAGGGAAATATTAAATAGTATCGGGTGTACCAGTTTGGGCTTTTCTTTTTTTTCAATGGGGCAATACATTGATTAAACAAACGTTTGATTGATTGAGTTGTACAATGTTATACAACCCTAAACTACTTTTAGAATACACTACACAATACAATACAATTTTAGAACATATAATATTGGCCAATATGTCAAATATGTAAATATTACATATAATGGCATTGAATGGAAGCGGACCATTTGTAACACATGTTACAAATGACCCGCTTTTGCAAGTTTTCTTTGCAGTTGCTTACAGACCAGAATGAACGTGAATTCCGTCTAAACACCATGCAAACTAATGAAGAACATAAGCATGAACACATCCATGTGGATTTTTATTCACCAACACCAAAGACAAAAATTGTAGCACACATATACTCCAGGTGTAAAATTATACGCATTTTGAAGGTAAACACTTCAAACTTCCTGGGCACGTAGAGTACGTTGCTGTACACATACTGACGCGATGGCGTCATGGTGGCGTTGACCAATCAAGAGATAACGTCCATGTTACAACCGTGAAGCGTTACAACCTTGGCGGCTCTCCCCTACATTTGTTACTAACATTAGGTTGTGGCGAAGTAGAAACGTGGCGAGCAGATAGTGTGTTTTGGACAAACAGGCTAGGTATTGGTGTTGATTTGGGTCAACTGGACAAACAGCGTGGTGTTGTTTTGTGTCTGTGTTTGTGTTGGAGCACCTCAGTGTGGCCGTACAGGTCATGTGCAACCTCTTCCACAGAGAGATGGAGACACTAAATCTCAGCTGGACAAACATGTTGGCACGCATGCATCGCTGCCTTGCATGCTGTGTGCTACTGTTGAGTCTGTCACTTACTTTGACTGATTTATGGCATTGTCTTTCTGTTAAAATCCAACTATGTTAATTTAAGAAATCTGGGCATATAGGTCATTGTTTATTCTGTGCACACGTGTAGCCTATTGTATGTCAGACTGTATGTCTGTCCCACAGTCACAATCCTTTAGTAATTAGGCTGTGGAAATATTCAGGACAAAACAATGGTACATTTCCAATAACCCATCCGTTACTACATGTGGAGTCAACTCCCGCCATTTATTTCTTCCCATAGTGCGTGGCGAAGTAGCTCTGGGATGAGTGCGCGCGAAGCGCGCACGAAATTCTAGTTTCATACATAGCTTAAGTTTAACACTGCATGCATGTTGGGCCTTTAGGATATAGCTATGTCAACTTGAAGAATATGTTGTTGGTTGCAATGTCCAGTTGAACTTGAGGAATGAACATGCATACATTGTTATGATCGACAAGGAAAAATAATACGTTTTTCAAGTTGTTGCTCTACATTTCGTCAACCATCATGGTAGCCCCCCCCCCCCTCTTTCTCTCTGTGTGTGTGTGTGTGTGTGTGTGTGTGTGTGTGTGTGTGTGTGTGTGTGTGTGTGTGTGTGTGTGTGTGTGTGTGTGTCAGGCTATATGGTTATGTTTGGGAGTGCAAATCTAAGCTATACGTGGCTGTATTCACATGCAATTGCATGTGTCTTTGCGGTCTGTAGACTCTCTACACATAATGTCCGTCCAGCAATTCACCCCACGCGCTCATTAACACCCCCCCCCCCCATCTCTCTCTCTTTCTCCCTCTTTCCCCTGATCCCACCCTTCTTCTCGCCTCGCGCTCCCTTGCCTGTGGCTATGGTCGTGAAAAATGTGTTTACAAAACTCGCTCTCGCACAGATCAAACCGCACGGACGAATCAAAAAGACTTCAGGAGAGAGAGTGAGAGAGAGAGAGAGTGTGTGTGTGTGTGTGTGTGTGTGTGTGTGTGTGTGTGTGTGTGTGTGTGTGTGTGTGTGTGTGTGTGTGTGTGTGTGTGTGTGTGTGTGTGTGTGTGTGTGTGTGTGTGCGCTGTCAAGCCTTTGCCTTCCTTACAATACTTATACCCCCATGCAGCCCCAAATCACTAACAAATGCATTTCACATTTAAATATGAGATAATGTAGTAATTTCTCCTTGTCTCTGCTATAACTATAAGCAATATGGGCCGTTATGCCTGATAACATGGTCAAAATGGGGAAGCACTGCGTCTGTACGGGGCATTACCAAGTGTATCAGAGAAGATAGCAGTAAGGAGGATGAGACTAGCTGGCCACTGCCACCGGCACCAAGAACTTCCGGCCAAAAAGCTTGTAGCCTTGTACTGTGGGCCTATTTGTAAACCTATACTTGAGTGACTGCAGTGACAATTTGGTAACGTGCACTTGTAGACGTCTGAGGTGTTTCAGGTGATTTGTATTGAGTTGCACATCATTCTTGCTTGGTGGTGGTGCATGGTGGTGGTGTAGCCTGGCTAATAAGCCAGACCGAATCAGCCGTTGGCAAAAGAAATGGCCTGCCGACCACACGATAGTGTGATTTGAGTCTGGCTTATTAGTTAGGTAAATTTAGCTTAAGTTGTTAGCAAATCTGCCAAAAAATGCTTACCACTATATCTTTCTTCACATGTGTTCATAAAGGTGTCTACTATCACAGAAAAGTTTGTTCCAACCCAACTCCCTTGAGAAACTTTGTGACAGCTGCTGAAAGTTGGGGTACCATTATCAACCAATATAAGGCAAGGAATTCCACATTTCATTATACTTTAAGTAGCATGTGACGTGTTAAACTAGGGGGTTTTCATGATGAGTTTTGCACGAAAATACTCCTTGGGCTAAATTCGGCCATAGCCACTTGCCCAAATGTGCCCAAATGTGCTGACCTCATCACATTTGTGATGACGGCTATGGGCATTTTTAGGCAAAGGAGTGTTTTTTGTGCAAAACTAATGCTTGCAATGGATTCAGAATATTGAAACCCCCCTAGTTTGACATGTCACATGCTACTTAAAGTATAATGAAATTTAATTCTTTGCCTTATATTGGTTGATAATGGTACCCCAACTTTCACTGTCACAAAGTTTTCTGTGATATAGTTAGTACACATCCTAATGAACACATCTGTGAAGAAAGCTAGTGGTAAGCTTTTTTGCCACAACTTAAGCTAACTCTAACTATATTAGCCAGGCTAGTGTGGTGGTGCATGGTGGTGGTGCTTGGTGGTGGTGTGGTGGTCGAGGGCATTTGCAAAAAACCCTGATTCCTATAGCCTGATGGCCTATTGGTCATACGATGGTGTCGCAAGCCAAATATGGCAGATCAGACTATAGGCCTTTACTGTACAATGTACAGTGTACATAGGCTTCGGATGCATATACAATAACCAGCAGCACATTGATAAGCCTAATGACACATTGGGAAGGGAGGCATATATGGACGGTTGGGAAGGAGGACAGGAGGGGGGCATACAGAGGAGGAGAGGAACAGAGAAGTGTCAGGGAGAGGCTTGGAGAAGGGGTAAAGAGGATGGAGAGAGGGGGGGCAGACAGACAGGCAGGGGGAGCGATTATAGCGGGGTTTATGTATGAGGTATTGATTGAGTCGGTGGTGACTTCTTGAGTGGTTAATTCGGGAAGTGAGAGCGATAGAGAGAGTAACTCACTGACCAGGGGAGGGTGGGGGATAAAGAGAGGGGGATAGGAGAGTGCATGGTGGAGGGAGGGAGGGATGGATTCACTGCCAGACGATGGGAGCTATAAGGGGTCTGTAACAAGTTTCTTCATCAGGTGAGAGTGCAGAGGACAACTATTTTGGGCGAAGATGACGTAATAACATATAACCATGAAGCCATATAGCCTACAGTACAATTTTAATCTAATTTTAAAGTGTATAACCCATAAGGGACCATCAGTGCTAGATTAACACCAAGGAGAGTTTACGGTGTAATATAAGACGGCTAAAAACGAAATACTTTAAATCCTAAAGTCTGTGGCAATTGGAATTTTCTTATTTTCAAAACACTTATTTGGTTGTCTGCATGAGGTAAATTGGGAAGGGTTAGGATTCGGAAGCAAGAATGTTTTTGGTATAGTCAAAGGGCATAATTCACGAAGCATAAAAGAGATAAAATACAAACAATGAATAACAAGTCTCTTCAGGAGAGGTGCAGACCCCCGGCCCCCCAGCTAAAACAAGGTGTGTCTGAGAGATTGTATGCGTGAAGTGAAGATGAAAACAACAGATGGTTCTCTTCTCACTGTCTCACTCAAACTGATGATGTGACGTCACTGCAACAAGGCTGGAGTTGTGTGAGGAATATTCCTAGAGAGAGAGAGAGACGCACGCACGCACGCGCGCACACACACACACACACACACACACACACACACACACACACACACACACACACGCACACGCACACACACCTCTGTTTGTAATGTCACGGTTAATAATATTCTGTGCGTCTCTATATGTGCGTCCGTGAAGGTCCGCTCGCCTGTGCGGTTTCTTTTCCGATTTCTCTTCCCTCTCTCGCGCAGGGTTTGATCTCTCAGCCGCGAGATCAAAGGCGCTCTCTGGCTATTAGTCAGCGCGAGCCATTGATCCCTCATCGATCCACGCGAGACACAGCCGCCCCGTGAACACCGCGCGAGGCTCCCCAAAGCTCTCCCGTGCGTCGGGAGAGAGAGAGCAAGCGGGAGAGAGCGCATGGGAGGAGGGGAGGTGTGTGTGTGTGTGTGTGTGTGTGTGTGTGTGTGTGTGTGTGTGTGTGTGTGTGTGTGTGTGTGTGTGTGTGTGTGTGTGTGTGTGTGTGTGTGTGTGTGTGTGTGTGTGTGTGTGTGTGTGTGTGTGTGTGTGTGTGTGTGTGTGTGTGTGTGCGTTCGTGTGCGCGCGCGCTACTATAGGCTATACTTGAGTCTTGAGTTGCGTGGACAAAACATTTTTTAAGGAATATTGTCCTTACAAATGTCTGTTTCCTATCATTCTAGCTGCTATACTGGAGACATTTCATGGTCCTCACAAATATATACAAGTTTAGGCTATACCTACACACGCGCGCGCGCTCTTCCCCGTGCGTGCACGTGCGGTGTGTGTTTTTCACTGGCGCGGGCAGAGCCAAGCTCGAGCTTTTTCTTTGCCGCGGGACATGAAACAATGAGGCTCGAGCCGGTTTTAATAAAGCGCGCTTTCCCTCCTTTCAACTCTGGCGCGAGGCGGACGAGCCGGCAGCGGAGAGCGATCGATAATTAATGACGATGAATAATTTAACCCTATCGATTGATACTTTTTCTTCCTCTTTTCCCCCTTATTTTCCTTATTTTTAAGGCCGCTGTTCCAAACTGTACTACCGATGCGCAGACCCCCCCCCCTCTCTCTCTCAATCATCCACTCACTCACACTCTCTCTCTCTCTCTCTCTCTCTCTCACACACACACACACACACACACACACACACACACACACACACACACACACACACTCACACACACATGCATTTAGGTTACTCACCTCTTCTTAAGCTTGTTTTCCAGCTTTCACCCAGTTTTAAAAATCAACATTTCTTTCTTTATTATAAGTCTAGTATAGTATAACCATATGCAACATTCTCAACTTCTCACCCACTTATAGCCAATATCAATCATTTGTAAAACTTTTTCGTCTTTGACATATGTTGGTATATGTTGACCTGGCAAAAATAAATTTCTGTTCTTTCAATGTTTCCCAAATGTATATTCTTGAATGTATATATAGTTAGCCTGCAGGAATATTTTGACTTTGAAAGTAAATTTAGTTACAACATTCAACTATATTTTAGACTCTTTTTTTGTTTTTAGGGGTCAAGCAGGTGATAGTCTTAATTGAGGCCTCAAAATCCACTTCTCAGATTGTTCACATGAACAATGTATTATTCATTTTAATAAACGTTTCATTTTCAGTTAAATTCAGTTCACTAAAGAAGGGAACTTAACTGAATGAATGAATGATTGAGTCAAGATCTTTAGCCAATTAAGGTCATTGTGTTGTGAAAGCTTAATACCACCTGCACATTTCCACTGAATATTAGATTACTTATACCACAGGCCTACTGTAAGTCTTTGAAGTTTGAACACAGTAAATCTTTTAAAATGTAAATGTAAAATGTACTGTAGGCCTACTGTATACCATCTGGATATGCGTAATTTCACCCACTAAAGTTGATTCTGATTAAAATATAGAACAATTTAAAAGCCATTTCTAGAGGTTGATTGCTGGCATTGTGCACATGCTGTAAAATATATGAACCTTAAAATAAAATAAAACAGTTTTGGGGAGTTGATTTTTATTTTAATATTAAGGATAAGTAGGTCCATATTCCATCTTCCTGACCACCAACCCCCCCTCACCACCACCACCTCATCTTGCTCCATCCCCCCCCCCCCCCTCCTCCTCCTCCTCTATGCCTGCTCCTCTCAACCCCTCTCACTCTAACAAACCCATAGCAGAGTCCCTCTGTTCTTCCACCCCGAGGCTGGCCAGTGTGTCAGAGCTAACCAGGGAGACGAAGAGAAGGAGAGAGAGAGGGAGATAGGGAGGGAGAAGGAGAGAGAGAGAGAGGGAGGGAGGGAGAGGAATGAGGAATGAGAGATAGAGAGAGTTCAGTTGGACCCTTTTTCAGGGGAAGAAAAAAAGGGGGGAAGATGAGACAAATGTACAGAGCCTCGTTTCATCTAGTGGAAAGAGAGAGAGAGAGCGGGACTGGGCAGCTCTCATGTTTGTTCGGTATCTTTCCCTGTATATCAAATCCATGTCTCTTTCCAACTTTAGCAGCACTGGAGACATAATATTGTTCAAGTGTCAGGCTTTACCCCCCCTTATCACCCTCCGACCAGTCATTCTATGACATCCTTGTATGTGGTCTACCAGGGGTGGAAGTAGTACTCAGATGTTGTACTTTAGTAGCAATACCACAATGTCCGTCATTCAAAGGTATTGGTATCAAATTATATGCTTATACAGTTCCAAACGTAAAATAACTCATGCACAATCACATTATTGGATTGTAATTGTCTCCACCAGGCCGAAGGCATGGTGGAGAGTATGTTTTGCACTCTGTCCATGTGTCCGTGTGTGTCCGTTACGTGCTAATCTCCGGCACCGTTAACCTGGTCACATGTCAAACTTTGCACCCACTCCCTATATGACAAGATGAACCTCTGCCCCAAACGGCACCACCAGGAGGCCGACTTTTGTAAAACATTTTTTTTAAATATTACTCCTCCAGATTTTGTCCAAAAATCCCACAAATCGTTACACATGCAGTATCTCTATAGTCATGTGCTCAAGACGGATCTGTCCGATATCTCATATTCCAACCTAATTGACTATAACATTGGCTTTCAAAGTTTGCAGGATTGGCCCATTTTGAACAATCATGAACGCAGTGTGAAATTGACGTGAAATCTTTCACACACTTTCCTACTATATAGGCTGAGGAATATATCCCACACTTTGGCCTGTTATAGCGCCACCAACAGGTTGATTTTTACAAAACACATTTTTGGAACAAAATGCCTCAAATCATCCAATTGCCATCAAAGGCATAAGAACACATGGCACCCTTTTCACATTGGCCTATTATAGCGCCACCAGGAGGCCACAACCTGACCTGGCCTGGTGGAGACCTGTGCCCAGAGGAGCACTTTTTCTAGTTGGTTATGCATTCATTGTGTTCATCACTTGAATGAATGTTGCATCTGCTAAAGTTGTGCTTGTAGATCTGCTGTTTTTGCAGAATATTCACCTATATGTTTTGCTGCATGTTCTCCTTATGACATCAGTTAATATGTGTTGTAAATCCGCCAACTATTAACCACTATTAAAAGCTGTCAAATATGGTGGAGTAAAAAGTACAATATTTGCCGATTAGAGTAAGATATCAGAACAATTGAAGCAAAATAAAAGTATCTCAAAATTGAATTTAACAGCTTGAACCCCAACATCCATATTCTAGGGGGAACATTAACCTATACTGTATTCCTTTCACTGTGTCTGCTGATTTTATCGATCATCTTTATATGTTGCTTCTGCGCTCAAGGAAACTGAAATCTCACTGTAAGGGTTCTCAAGAATACAGTTTGACCACATACCGTAAACTACGAAACGCAAACAAAGCAGGAAGGGGGGGCTCTGCAACCTCACTATCCACTGCAACCAATTAGCTTTGATCTGACTGGTCCTGGGCAAGGTTTAGTTGGCCTCAAGTCACAACATGCAGTGCAACCTAAAGTATATAGCATGATGTCACAATTTTATTGAATTGTGACAGCACTGTTATTAGTCAACACCCTACGGGGAATTGCCACAGTTAGGTACCGCTCTGTAGTAATGCAGTGCAGTGGTCCTCTCAACGTGGGGTCTGGGGAGCCCCTCGAGGACCCCTGGGGTAAATGATTGAAAGTCAGAAACCAAAGGTCTGTAACTCTGTGCTGCAATTTACCAGTGGTGGACTCACATTTTTTACTTAAGTAAAAGTATCAATACTGTAATGTAGAAATATTCTGTTAAAGGACCACTTCACCACTTTTCAACCTAATGTTCATGATAAATTGCCACCATTTGTTTCTACTCAGTCTGTGTCTCATGGGCAGTTCAGAAAACCGTCCACCAGTGACATCATCATTTGGCAGATTCTTTTAAACAATATTTTAAATATATATAATTATATATATTTAGATTTGTATTATCGTGAGAACGATGGCTGCTATTATCGCATTGCAACTTTTCTGGAATAGAAAGTCTACATTCTCAATTGGCTTGGATTCCACATCGATGATGTCACTGGTGGACGGGTTTCTGGACTGCCCACAGCCCTCCCATGAGAAACAGACTAGAAACAATTTGTGGCTTTTTATCATGAACATTAGTGAGGACAAATTATATGAAGATAGGTTGAAAAGTGGTGAAGTGATCCTTTAAGTCCAGAATTCAACATTTACTTCAGTAAAAGTACAAAAGTACTGGCTTCAAAATGTAGGCCTACTTAGAATACCATAAGTAAAAGTAATCATTGAGTAGCATGTCCCATTTAAAGTTACGACACATACGACACATTGTGAGCTTGTACTGTATATCGGCTACGTTTGAATGGCAGAAATGTATATAGGGTTGAAGTGGTTATTATGTGTTGTCAGTGGCGGCCTTATATGTTTCAATCGTTTCAATTGAAACGGGCCTCGAGCCTCCAGGGGCCTCCAAAAAAGTAGTAATATTGCATTGCATCGCAGCCTTCCAATCAGCCTTGTTCGGCCTCATCCTGTACGTCCACTTACCACTAGTTGGTATCAGCTAATAATCACTGTCATGTCACGTTGACCAGTGTTGTTTGTTTGTAATTGTTCCCATACTTCCCAGTGTGTGCACTCACTGCACTAGCAGCGCTGAGAGTTGCGATTGCATCACTGTATAGCCAGTGGTGTCATGCTCGTAGAACGCAGTACCACGCCGTGGTACCAGTAAATGTTTGACGTGCACGCGCAGGGACAGAACGGAAAGGTGCGTGAACGCTATAGAACGCGTCCCCCTAGATTCAAGATAAGACACGCCTAATCAACCTCGCGTCACCAGACTTTCCAAGACGCACCAAGTACCTATAGTGGTCTACTCTAGGTTTACTAACTGGGGGTCCTTGAAATTAAAAAGTTTTACAATCACTGATGTGATGTGATGAAGGACTTACAGTGCATTCCAGAGCCCATGGTTGAGAGCATTACTTTAGTGTGCTGAATGTGTTTTCGTTACAGTGTTGGCATTGGCATGTGTGATCTATCACTCACACAATGTGGCCTTTTGTCCCTGATAAATCTTTGATTTGGGACTGTGCGAAATAAGTTGCCCTGTTTTTGGTCCACTTTGTTTGCAGGTGTGTGCATTAATACTATATCAATATGCTGGCATCTTAATCTATTCCCATTGAGATGAACTGTGTGTGTGTGTGTGTGTGTGTGTGTGTGTGTGTGTGTGTGTGTGTGTGTGTGTGTGTGTGTGTGTGTGTGTGTGTGTGTGTGTTGTATTGATTCAGTCAGTATCTATGGTCTCATTGTGTGTGCTATATCATTATGTGTGTAGCCTCCATACCTGTACGCTTGTGTACTTGTGTATGCGTGCCACATCTGCTTGTGACTGTGTGTATATTGTGCATGTGTGATCCATTAGTCTATCTGTGTGTGTGTGTGTGTGTGTGTGTGTGTGTGTGTGTGTGTTTGAGAGAGAGGAGCAGTATTCCCTGGGCTGCTAGTTATAATGTTTCTGGGGGTGATGGGGGGGAACTTGAAAGCCCTGTGCTGCCCAAATCAAAACTAACAAGGAAATGATGGGGGCTCCTTTATCTCCTCTCTGGCCTGGGGGGCCAAGGGGGGGTACGAGAGAGAGAGAGAGGCAATCGGAGAGGAGGAGTGTACGTGTGTGTTTGTCTGTGTTTGTCTGTGTGTATGTGCTGGCGTGCGTGCGTGCGTGGAGGTGGAGTGAGGGGGGGGCAGTCTCGCTTCCACTTTGATTTGTAAAAAATGCATTACCTCCGAAATCAAACGGAAAATTACTGCGGCGAAACAAAATACACAGACCAGGAGAGTGCGAGAGAGTGCGAGGGGCGGCGGGGGGGGGGGGGGGGGGGGGTGCTTGTATGTGTGAGTGAGTGAGTTAGTATGAAAGACAGGATAAAAAGGAGGAGTGAGGGGAAAAAGAGGAACAGAGGATTCACCTGTATGGATGTGCTGGCGGACAGGGATGGGAAGGAGGGGGGGTTATAGGTACGGTAGTTGTGATATGAGATGCGTAGGCGGTCGGTAAAAGGAAGGTAGTGACCCCCGACAGGATCGGAGCGCCCATATATAACATCCTCTGAGGAGGCTATAGCGTATATACATGCCGTGGACCAGAAGAACGCCGTAAATGAAACAGATGATGCAGTATTGATGACCCAATGCCCACAGGGTTATAGAGGAAAGGTATATGGATTACCATCGCAAACACAAAGAATATCTAATATATAAAAAAGAAGACATGTGCCTTTTTTTCCACAGACGGCCCCCAGACAGATGTATAGGTTAGCTATCAGCATATTAGTGGAGAGACGCGCCTTTTGATATAAAATATGTTATAATTGCATCAATGGTGAATCAGAAATGCAGTCTTACGAGGAATACATATTGATATAGTTGTTATAGTCTATACTACTACATGTTTTATCGTTTAATGAAAGGTTCAAGGTTGTACCATACGTTAAGCTAAACTTAACTAAATGCAGGACTTAATTACAGTGTAAACCGTTTATTAATTTGAACCGTTTGCCTATCATAACTTTTACCAGATAGCTGTGTGGGGACACACGCTGCAGTCAGAGACTATAAGCCCTAAAGATGCCGAAGGGAACATAAAAGACTAACAACAATAAACGATGAAAAACAAAACAACATGAGTGAGGCACAATGAACACTGGGTATGTACCGTGGAAGACCGAAATAAATGAACAGCCAGGGAGCACAAAAGATGAACGGGAAAAGGGCCACAATCCAAAGACTAGAAAGAGAGTGGGAGGAGAGGAGAGGGTGAGAACGAGCGAGCATGCGAGAGAGTTAAGTGTGATTTTCAGCTGTGCGCTGGTGTCGTGCATATAGATCTTCAAGCTCACAACATGTCTTGCTATGATGCATCGTGAGCATCTAGATCTGCTATTTTCCAAGTATAGCTATAGTGAGAGATTGCACTGAGAGATGTGCGTGTGCGTGTGCGGGTGCGTGTGTGTTTGAGAGAGAGAGAGAGAGAGAGAGAGAGAGAGAGAATACAGAGCGAGAGAAATGCCTGGAGTTAGCAATAATAATTTATACAAACACACCTTAATAATTCAGGTTCCATTTCAATGCTGGAGGGAAAATCCAAAATTCACAGAGCATAATTAAATAGAGCCAGAGAGTCAAGAGGGAGCGAGATGGAGAGGCCGGCATTACAGATACCAGGGTAGCAGCGGGGCATCTCTTCCATCCGAGCTTTGTAAAACAACCCCAGATGAAACTGTAATATCCAAACGAGATCCCATTTCACCGTCCCATCTGCTCGTCAGGGAAACACGCACATCTCCTCACCTACTCCCTGCGCAATTATTTACAAGACATTTTATTATTATGAGCCGCCTTTGAACCACCCAACAGACCACTCTGCGTCATTGTTTACGGTGTGTGTGTGTGTGTGTGTGTGTGTGTGTGTGTGTGTGTGTGTGCATGCGTGCGTGTGCGTGTGCGTGTGTGTGTGCGCGCGCACTCTAACGGCTTGCTGGCACGTGAATGAAAGACACGTAGTAGGTGGTTGTAAAAGACACAAGATGAACTGTGTGTGTGTGTGTGTGTGTGTGTGTGTGTGTGTGTGTGTGTGTGTGTGTGTGTGTGTGTGTGTGTGTGTGTGTGTGTGTGTGTGTGTGTGTGTGTGTGTGTGTGTGTGTGTGTGTGTGTGTGTGTGTGTGTGCGTAAAATACCCACCTGTGGTGGTGAAAGGAAGAATGATGTCAAACTCAGATGATTCACTATCGTATTTGTGTTAGATATTAGAACACAGAGAAATCTGAATTATTGTGGAGTAGTCCTGCTGCTATCATCGGTGTGTGATACAGTATAATTTTGTTTATTATTATTCAGAAAGACATTTACTTTGTGGATATTTATTGATTGAAAAACCTTTAGGGAATTTTTAACATTTTGTAATATTGTAATGCTTTGCCTCATTTCATGGGGAATGTCCAATATATATAAGTTCACAAGGAAACTAAATGGGTAAATTGTAAATTTGAGAGTCAAGGAGGAAAATGAGATCTGATTCAAGGGGAGAGAGGGATGACGTGAGGTAAGTTACATTTTGAAGAGACGTGTTTCCTTAATTTACTTTCCTTGCAGTGTTCTAACAGAAATGTCCAGCCCTTGCATCACACACAGCCTCAGTGGCCACACGTAGAGCACATCCATCAAACCCCTGATCTCTTACAAAAAAGGGGGGAAAAGAAAGAAATTTACTTCCAGGCTGTCATATTTCACATTGATTTTAAGCAGTTTTTAACCCTGACTCTCAGATCTTTGCACAACCCCCTTGCTCTATAAATAAAAAACCTTCTGCTTTATAGAGTTTCAGCAAAGTTTAGAGTCGCAAACTGTTTGCTCCCCAAAATAAAGCGACAGGGCAGGTTTTATTTATATTTAGTGTAAATAAAATGCTTTTTTTTCCTCTTTTCATTTCACTTATTCAGAATGAACGAATCACAAAAGGTTTTTCGTGTGTTTGTTTTACATTTCTTGGGAAAGTTGAATGAGCGTGTTGTGCTATTCGTACAGCAACGCTCACCTTTCTCTCATACCTGTTACAGACATTCATACTCACACTGTTAAAACATCACACTCACTGTTACAAACATTCACCGCATGCATGCAGGGAGCTGCCCGGTAGGACCACAGTCTCCTGCCATTGCAGTAATTGGGGGTGATGTAAAGATGAGTAATCATGGATGACTTGCCTTTTGCCCTCCTCTTCCTCACGTGGTCTCCGCTCTGTTCCCAGGTGTTTTGCGGAGGCATGGACTGTAACTGCGTCAGTGATCTGCTGCTTCCCCCTGTGCCCACTCTCTGGACACCAGGTCAGTGCCACTCGTGTGTGTATGTGTGTGTGCGTGTGCGTGTGCGTGTGCGTGTGCGAGTGTGCGTGTGTGTGTGTGTGTGTGTGTGTGTGGTCACAGCAGTAACCGATGAAATAAAGGAAATTAATAAATACACGTGAAGGTGGGACATGACACGTGCATTTGAACTCCAATACACACCCTGGCCCAATTTGCCAGCATCAACCCAAACAACCTGAGATAGTATGAGCAACACTGTAGTAAGAATGATATACTGGAGGATTATTGGGTGATGGAAACTAGATTATAATTAAATTTTATTGTATTAACTTTTTTTGTTTAGTTTTTTACATGAATTTTATATAATTTTTTAAAAGAATGTAAATAAATTGAAAATTCATTAAGCAATCAATTTCATCTTAAGACAAGGCTTTCTATCCTGTTTGGACTGGTTTCTAATGCCTCTGTCCATAGATCATGAGTGGTTTCTCACAATTCACAGTAACCTGACTTCAACCTAATGCAACACCTGATCAAAGACTATGGAACAGTGGCACCGAAACAAAAAGGTTTCACCATTTAAATTTGGTTGAACATTTCCAGGCCCTTTGAGGTTCAAGAGTCCCATAGGTGTGGTGTTGCTTTGTTACATCAGTCTTGAAATCTAGACTAGAGGTTATGTGTTTAATTCTGAAAGTAACCTCACATTTTAAGCAGACCTTATTTCTGAAACTGAATTCATACAGGCAAATTTGACAACCTAAACATAAATACATTGTGAATCAATACATTTGATAAATTGTTAATAAACACATAATTGATAATTGTTAATATTACACAAGAGTGACAGAGATACAAAGTAATCTACAGATCATTCATTAAAACTGAAAGCATATAAAGACCCCCCCATACACACACACACACACACACACACACACACACACACACACACACACACACACACACACACACACACACACACACACACACACACACACACACACACACACTTACTGTACATTGACAAACAAATTAATTTGCTGCCACTAATTTGTTGGATCTCCTCAGCTTTTGTATATAGTTAGTGCCAGCAATTATACGTAAAGGATGAGCCCAAAGAATGACTTCATATAGATAATAGTAGTAGTATTTGTATGTATGTGTGTGTGTGTGTGTGTGTGTGTGTGTGTGTGTGTGTGTGTGTGTGTGTGTGTGTGTGTGTGTGTGCGTGCGTGCGTGCGTGCGTGCGTGCGTGCGTGCGTGCGTGTGTGTGTGTGTGCGTGCGTGCGTGCATGCGCGCATGTGTGTGGGCTCTTAGCATTCCGGCTCTCAGAGTATCCATCAGATCTCTCCCAGTAAGCTGTCATCATCCCGCTGACCAATCTGTTGAGGCTAGAGGGCATTAGCACAGACTAACATTGCTCAAGGCACGTGCTGTGATATTAAACACATCATCCCTCACCTCCATCAACTCATCTGTCACCCAGACAGCCAGCTCATCCCCCCGGCGAGCACATACTAGGAAGAACGGACACGAGAGACACACCCCTAACATCCACGCTCCTCACACCTGTCCCTGCCGCTCCCACCCTTTCTGCACATGCAGGCCTTGCCTTTCCAGACTGGGCCTACAAACCCGAATCGAGCCCTGGCTCCAGGCAGATCCAGCTGTGGCACTTCATCCTGGAGCTGCTGCAGAAGGAAGAGTACAACGGCGTGATCGCCTGGCAGGGGGACTACGGGGAGTTCGTCATCAAGGACCCGGACGAGGTGGCCCGACTGTGGGGGCAAAGGAAATGTAAACCTCACATGAACTATGACAAGCTCAGCAGGGCACTAAGGTACGTATGTGTGGGAGATGATTCTCTGTGCACTTCTGTGTGTGTGTGTTTCTCTGTGCACTTCTGTGTGTGTTTCTCTGTGCACTTCTGTGTGTGTGTGTGTGTGTGTGTGTGTGTGTGTGTGTGTGTGTGTGTGTGTGTGTGTGTGTGTGTGTGTGTGTGTGTGTGTGTGTGTGTGTGTGTGTGTGTGTGTGTGTGTGTGTGTGTGTGTGTGTGTGTGTGTGTGTGTGTGTGTGTGTGTGTGTGTGTGTGTGTGTGTGTGTGTGTGCGTGGCCGTGTGTGTGCGTGGCTGTGTGTAGGTAGGTACACACAATAGGCCCTCTTAGCCCTCTATCTGCCAAGCCGCAGATTTTAAATGTCAGTCAATAGCAACAACCGTTATCAAATAAATTGTGCCGATTATCAGACCGTTGTTTACATAGGTTTACAACAATATTTTGTTGTTGATGGAATCGATCCATACTCACTCTCTCTAGGTCTCCCACCATGTTAGTAAAAATGGAATGATAAAGATGAGGCTTTTTTCCTGGGGAATGTCGATAGCCTCAATTCCACCTTATCTGTGGAGATCGTAATGGAAAGTTCACCATTAAGCTGCCAAATATAAAATTCAATAGGGATTTCAAAATTAAGCCCATCCAATGTGAAATTGCTTGGAGTTTTTTAGATTGAACTTTTCTCCTTTCTCTCTCTCTACAACTCTCAATGTTTTTTTTTTAAAAGAAAGAAAACCTGCCTTTAGCAATTAAACCAATAGTATACTATTTACCTACAGCACTCCACACACACGCTCGCGCACACACGCATGCACACACGCACACGCATGCACACACGCGCACGCACACGCACACATTTTCTTATGCAAATGACAGTATAGAGAAGCGAGTCGCTCCCCCACTCCAACCTAATCCACCCCTCCCTCTGTTTCCTTGGCCTCTTGTTAATGGGGGCTGTCGTAAGGGTCTAATTGTTATGAATTGGCTGGGGCCATAATTAGCCTCCTTGATTAGCCTTACTTAATTGCTCAATTAAGGGCCACGGCACAATTGCCACGCAAAGCAAAACACAAACACGTTGGTGCGCCCGGGCCCCGACTGCCATGAATACATGCTGATACACACTGCTGTGCTCCTTGATGTATGTTATATCTGCATAATGAGAAGCTGCTTAACCATACAGGTAATGCTGAAGTGGTGTAACGTTCTGTGTACCCGCCGTGATGTCTTTGAAGCACAGCAACTTAACAACTTTAGCCATGGTTTCCCCATTTCACACTTTTGTCAAATAATTCTAAAGTTCATGTAGCAAATATAGCAGGTCTGCAAGAAGTGCAACGTGTTGTTAGATTTTAGATTGACTATTATTTCTATTCGTCGTACAAAAAAATATATAGCAGGAAATAAGTGGTTGAGAACAACAACACACGTTTTTCTTATATTCCAGTTTGCCCTCCACCATGGTCTGATTACAAGTTTAGTTTACAATAGACTCCCCCCGCAGCCACACGTCGCATGCGCACGTGCACACTTGCACGCACGCACGCACGCAGACAATACATTTGTGATTCCTCTGTGGGTGGCACAGGAAACTGGCATGGTGACGGCTTAACATGCCCAGGGGAAGACACCTATAGGGTCGTTACCATGGAGATGCCTCATTGTTTGGCCCACCTCCCTGTGACGACGGCCCTCTCTGCTGGGAGCGGTGCATGGCAGCCTTACCAGTTGATATACATAACGCATCGCCATGACAACACGGCGTCTGTCTAGTTCATTCACAGGACGCGCTGTGCATCAAGAGGTGAATGAACCCTGACTCTCAAGGGGGCTAAAGGGTTAAAGGGAGGTTTAGCTTCTTGGCTTGATGTCAGTTAACCACTTAAGCCCTATATACTTTAGACGTACAATGAATAGTGAAAATAGATACGATATAGAAACAGTTTTGCCGTTCTTGACTTTTTATTTTATTTTGACTTTCTTTATTTCGACATTGACAGAGAGACAGGAAAGGCAGACAGAGAGCAGGGGAATGGCACAGAGCAAACGCAAAGTCTGTCGGGCCGTGAGTCAAACCGGGGATGCGCTGTAAAAGGCATTTTTCACCCATGTGGTATGCGCCGTAACCATTCTGTCAGGTTTTGCCTAGTCTTGACAATATATGACAGTTTTTGTCGAAAATGACATGCCCAAAATGTCATTAAACCGACAACCTGCCTCAAACCTATAACATAACTCTAACCGCAAGCACTGGAGCACGGTTCGGCCGGATGTCCGACCGTTGTTTCAGCATGTCGTTCATTAACAGGATTACGAAATGAGACTTTACTGATAACTATAGTCATAGTGTGTAATGTCAAGGCGCCCAGTTTTTTGTGGAATGAGGGGATAAATAAAGGGAAAGAAACATAGCATAGCTATGACCTTAAAGTAGTTCTTTTCAATTTCAAGGACCCCCAGTTTGATATATGATATCCCTGGGACCTCAATCTACACTAACAGACCCGGCCGGATCCATTTGGTTCCTCCTAACTATCAGTCATTTAGGAGGACACCCTGAAACCTCCTCAAGGACCCCAAGGACCATTTTGAGAAAAATTGCATCCTTTGTATCATAAGGAAGAAAGGCTAAGCACAACCTTGAATTGAGTGTTATTATGGTATATATTAATCCTTTCCTCCTTTTCTTCTTCTTCACCCTTTTCTTCCCTTTATCCCTTTTTGCCCCCCCTTGTAATTCTCCTTTCACATTTATCTCAGGTACTATTACAACAAACGCATTTTGCACAAGACCAAAGGGAAGCGTTTCACCTACAAGTTTAACTTCAGCAAGGTGGTGCTGGTGAACTATCCCCTCCTGGACATGGCCAGCTCTCCCTTCCTGCTCGCCCAGAACCACTTCAATGGAGGCACTGCCGCGCCCGACTGCAGTCCGGAGGTATGGAGAGGAAGGGGAAGTGGCGATGGCATCAAAGGAGGGGAGAGGGGAGAGAGAGAGGGGGGGGGGGGGTGAGGGATTAGAAGGGGTGACTGTGAGGTGTGTTATATTTTAGTGCTACGTATATTTTATTCATACTTTATACTTTTTGTGCCCAGCCTAATTCGGTAATCAGTGCAGGATTTGCAGGTGGAATGAAGAAGGATTGAACGATGGAGAAGGATTGGTCCTTAGCACAACTCCATTCGTTCTCAAGTCATTATTATTAGCGACTTTGATTTGATGGAGGGATTACGAAAGACGGTGGAAGAGGTGGATGATGGAAATAAGGGAAGATGAGAGAGATAGACAGCGCCAGAGATGCCACTACCCTATGCATTATCTTAATTGTTTATTAATAGTGATTTGAAGCCAGTAACTGAAATCCATTTCAGTCTAGCGATCTGGCTGTTTGTAGTTCCCAGGCCCGCGCTGTGTGTATTCCTGCTAAGGCAATAGAACAGGATGGATTGTATTCAGCGCGCCCATCTTTTATTCACTGTATGTAATGGAAGCCGATGATTGTAAGACAACTGAATTCACTTATTATTTGCCCTGAGAGATAGTGGAATTTCTACAGATATAAATCATACGAGAACACCGGAGGTGAGGTATGAATAAAAGTCCCCCATAATTTGACGACTTCACTGATGTCTGGTGTGTTCATGGGGTGAGGGATTATAGGAAAATCTATTTGTGATTGGAATCCACCAGTAAATTATGTCAATAGCAAACTAACTGTATAGTTTACGCACATATACCAAACAATGTGGTGTTGTTGAGATAAATCTAAGAGTTGTTGTATTTGTTCTATTTACAATTAGAGTCACATAATATAATCAAGTGAATTACTATAGATGGCTGC